>NC_056592.1:6077117-6104266 GCF_018340385.1 Cyprinus carpio
AATTTTCAAAATATATAAAAAATAATCAAAATTCAAACCTTAAAACAAAATACAAAAAAGCTTAATTGATTTGGTCTAAAGAGAGAAGAATTAATGATTATTTTAATTTGAAAACTACATATAAAATAGCTACCAAAAATAAATTTTGGTAACTACAGTTTGGCTAAAACTATTGACTAAAAGTAGTGACTAAAAGTTGACTAAAATGCAATGACTTTTCGTCGACTAAAACTAGACTAAAACTATGAAAGACTCAAATGACTAAAATGTGACTAAGACTATTAAGCAATTTCGTCTCAAGACTAAGACTAAGACTAAATCAAAAACGTCTGCCAAAATTAACACTGCATGGCAGCCCAGCTCTGTTCCTGATAGTCTTCCACCAGCCTAATGGCACACAATCAATATAACTCTGATATACAGCAACAATGTTTATACTTGTTATTTTTAAATATATATTAATATATAATTTATATATTTTTATTAAAATATTTAACAGATATAAGTGTGTTATTATTATATTATTTTTATTTTTCCAATAATAATTACAGATCGAAAATTTGTGCACACCACTGTCATATCATCCAATCTAATCTTACTTACTTGGCCTGGCTGAGCTTCTGTTTTCTCCTCAGTTCTTCAACTTTTTTGGCCTTCTCTGCGTTCTGCTCTTCCACCAGCTTCTTATGTGCCTGAACACGCTTGTCACGTTTTCGGACGAAGGCCACTAGTTGGCGCACCAGCTCGCTGTGCTCTTTCCTGGCCTTGTCCCTGTTTTTTTTGTTTTCTTTTTCCATGGCTCCCTTCTCCCAGCGGTTGGAGGCCTGTCGACTGTCATACTCCTCCTTCCATGCAAAGTTTTTGCGCATACAGAAGCTCTGCCAGTAGCCATAAAATAAATGTACTACCTGAGAGACAAAAAAAAAAAGTATTTAGGGGAAACAGAGACAAACGCAAAGAAAATTAGAATACTATATGTCTAGATTTTATGTACAGACTTCCTGTATGCTGCATCCTTTTAAAAATAAGATGAAGAGTTTTTAGGAGGCTTGTACATTCATCCTCTGTAAATCTGCTTCTTGCAAGTCTCCACTGATGGCAAACACTTTAAAACATCAATTAGGTGAAGCGCAAGTATAAACCACACCAGAAGGGGAAATGATTAAGATCATTTAAGAGCCTTCAGGTCTAATTGGAGCGGGATGAACCTCATTGTTCAAACCCTGGAGAAAATGGTCTCAGAGGCTAAAAGAGGTACTGGATCCCTTGAACCAAATGTGAATTTTTCTGTCAAGATTTTTCCCCTCTTTTGGCGAACAATCTGAAAAATGTTTTCAAATACGGAAGAGTGCCATGCTGTTACCTGTAGTAGCTTGGAGAAGTATTTACAGAAGGAATACTTCTGTGTTCCATTTAGCTAATAAGTTAATAATCCACAGTCTCATTTGGCTGTAAGGTCTAAAATGCACTAGACCCCGTGAAGAACCCTGATGCCATGTTTTAGCACTCAAGTATTTCATCTTCATGGTATAATCTTTACATATCTCTCTAACAAACAAAGTGTGCACCCTACAATCTCAAAAATGGTAACAAATTTATAACTGATTTTAAGACTGATTTATTTTTTTTTTTTTTGGATCATCAACCGACTCTCACAGTATATACATTAGTTCTGACTCAAGATTTGTTTCATTTTCCAAGGAACTTAGTGATTCTGGTTCATTAAAAGGAACCGGATCAAGAGTCAGAGTCACTTGCACTACTGCTTTTCAAAAGTTTGGGGGTCGGTAAGATTTTTTTAATATTTTCTCTAAATTCTGACCAAATCTGAATCTATTTGATCCAAATTACAGTAAAAGAGCAATACTGTGAAATCTTATTACAATTTAGAATAGCTGTTCTCTATTTGAATATATTTTGAAATGTAATTTATTCCTGTGAAAGCAAAACGGAATTTTCAGTCTGTCACAGGTTCTTATTTTTTTTTTAAATCAAGATTCACAACTGTTGTGCTTAATATTTTTGTGGAAAACTGCATGTACCCGTGTCTACATACAGTGTCATAGTCACTATGAGACTCTCCAAATGAGGGGAACTGCTCCTCATCTTCTTCCTCATCTTTACTGTGCTCCATCTCCTCTTTTGCGATAGTCTCACATTCACACACATTCCTGTATATGGTGTAAAAGCCCTACAGAGACAATAGAATTTGCACTATTAAAACACAGAATACATGCATTTCCACAATAAACACTGTATATCCTGTGCTTAGTGCTTATTGCACTTCTGGTTAGATGCTAGCTGCATTTCGTTGCCTTGTACCTTACATGTGCAATGACAATAAAGTTGAATCTAATCTAATCTGTTTTATTCCAAACTGAAAGCATAATTTGTGCATTTTCAACATTAACTTTTACTGCCCTCCAGAGGTACAGGATGGTAAAACAGACATTTGAGCCATACATTATAAACACATAAATACCAATTATATGCAAGTTAATACAAGACATAATAAATCAAAAATATATGTAATAGAATATGATATAAAATATAGAAAAAATCATAAAGCTCTCATTTAGTTCAATTTCAGCTACATACAGAACGCAATATTCTCAAAATGCACTTTTTTGTTCATCATAGACACAATACAACGGTAAAATACATCTGTCTGACATGTATTACACATTTAAAAATGAATGCAGATGAAACACAGAACTTGTTCTGTGTGAACAGACACATGTATGTTTGGCTACTGGCTGACAAAAAAATACATTTTAAATATTCACCTTTTCATCATCTCCGTAACCGGAGTAACAGGTGACAGTGAAGAACTGCAGGAGATCAATGCTGTCATCCTGGTACTCTCCGCTGACACCCCCTTTCAACAGCGCCTCTCTGTGGTTATCATACCTTAAAACAAAAACAGAATTAAATATTAATGGGAAAATACTGAAGGAAGAATATACATTTTAACCAAATACTCATTAATATTACTGGTATTTAGTCCCACCTTATATGGAGAAAAACATTTTGTGTGTGTGTGTGTGTGTTCTATATGTTGTTTTTTCATAAGTAACAACAATTAATTACAGAATTAATTATTGTTGATTTACAATAAAAGCTGGAAATATATATAGAAAAAATGGATATAAATTCACTTTAACTGGAAAGCAATTGCACACGCTGCAAAGTATACATTTTGAAATGTATATTTATAAAATATTATTAATATTAGTATTACTGATTTGATTGCCATTTTCAGCCCAGTCCTGATGCATCCAACACTAATACAGGTGCATAAATACACTTACTTTGTTTTTGTTTACTCCATGTAGTTCTGAGAGCTGAGGTGTATATTTTGATTTTCTCAAATACATTAAGGTAAGTGCGCAAAGGTCTCTCTCTCTTCTCTCTCTCTCTCTCTCTCTCTCTCTCTCTCTCTCTCTCACACACACACACACACACATGCACACACTATAATATGATGTTACACTCCATATAACTCCATATACAAGCCAGAAACTAAGCTTTTTATGCACAGGCATATCTTAAGGGTTAATGGTCCCACCTATTGATCAACTGTAAAAATAACAAATTTTACCTCTTCCCAACAGGGAAAACCACCAACCATCAAGAATGCATGATTTTATGGTGTCATGGCTTTGCAATCAAAAAAATGTCGTTATAATGGAAGTCAATGGGGCAAAAACACCAATAAACCGTAAATGAGGGAGAAAAAATTAAAATCTAATGCTGCACACTAACTAGCAATGCATCAAAGCCAATGTTGTTACTAATCTTTGACGTGCCCAAGACTGTGATAAAAGGTAAAAAAAATATCCAGTCCATAATCACTTTTTATATTGAAAATAAGTCATTTTGTGTGTTTTTTTTTTACCCCCAAATCAGTGATTAGTAGTAGTTTTGATCAGGACTGAGGTTGATTAATAGATTTATACAAAAAAAAAAAGAAAAAAAAATGTATCTGATATATTTTTAAAGCAGTTTAATTTAGTGGATGTTTTCATCCCGAACATAACGAAAGGGTAGTGAATTTGAACAACCCACAAGGTTTAATGACCCAAAACCCCCTCCCAGACTAATTTCCTCTGTAAATACCCCTGCAAACTGAGATGATAAAGCTAAAGCAAGGAGGTGTGTGTGGGTCAAGCATCTGTTGAACATGGTACTTCAGACATGAGTGTGTCAGTGATTGTTTTTGACCACGCTGGGGGCCAAAATGCACACACATCCACAGGCTGAGCAGTTCCTGTTGTTCTGGCTACTGTTGTCACATGAAACGTTTTAAAAGGGAGAATGTCACCGCTGGAAGGACTTTTCAAAAGAAAGAATGTTGGTTGTTTATGAGCTAAAAAAAAAAGTCTGTATAATTCTGAACTTCATTCAGTCAGTGTGTTTCCTGATAACAGAAACCTTTTGGATTTCTTTTCTGACATAGCCTACAGCATTTGATTTGATTTGATGTTAAACTCTAAGCTGTTTTAAAACCAAGGCCTCATTTAAATTATTCAAACCATGTCCTAATTTGATCATGTGTAGTTCAGATCTGTATTTCATTATTTAGATTTATCCACTTCGGGTTATCAGATATTCAAATTTAATTTTAATGATGGATTCAAGCACATATTAAAAGCAGACAGAATGTGCCAGATGCCTTACAAAGGTCCTTGTCTAAACACGGAAGTCTGAAAAAGCAGGACTCTGCATCTTCATAGCCTTCCTGTCTCTGTCATTTCTTCAGTTTTTTAAATAGAATATAGTATGTGTATCCTAAACACTAAAAAATATATAAATTAATCATACATACATACATACATTACATACATACAGTACATACATGGAGCCAAACCCCAAACATTGGTACAGAAGCAGTCATATGTCTGCTACTAAAATATCAGAGAGCTTGCCAGCACTTATAATACATTTATCTCTGTCTCTATATTGAGTTATCCATCTTAATGAAATAAAGTGAACCTTTAATATTCCTGTGGCCATTTTCTTCTATCTCTGTGTACAGGGCTTTATTCACCTGTGATGGAATAATGAACAGGCTCAAACTTGTTTTAATTCAATTTCTTCTTTTAGAGGTGTTGTTTGGATTGCATGTCTTGTCAGCAGGGATTTTATGATTTTAATAAAAAACAAACGATAAATGCATAAAAACTATAAAAACATATTTTCCCCACTGCTATCTTTGCTTTTCTGATGCTTCAGGAAGTTCACATCTTTCTTCCTGCCCACACTTTGGATGAAATCACAGAAGAGAGGATCTGTACACTGGCCTATAATGCTGCAGTGGTGACACAGGGGCCGAGAGGAAGACCCGGCCGCCGGACAGAAGACAGAGAGGCCATTGTGGTATGAGATCATGACAATTTCTTACTACAAGGGGGCAGGCTTTATTAATCCTCAGTGATGAAGATGTTTTGAAAAGCATAGCCAGTCAGGCAATTAAACTCAATTAAAATCACAAAAATGGTAAACAAATCAAATTGTCTCCTTACTATTTCCAGGGCACTAATTACAAGCGGACAATTGCAGCTGCAGAGATCCATAGAATCCAGAGAGATTCTTTTTGGGCACAAGCAGAATTATGGAGTGAGTTTTTATGTTAAATTTAAATTATTTTTTACATTTTATAATAATTATTTTTAACTCATAGCATGGCATGACATTTATAATGATCTGAGTTAACCTTATTTGAGAATTTGAACTTAGCACAGCAACATGAACTTACCCAAAATTTTCTCCACAAATGGAAAAATGTCACAAACAATACAAAAACAGACAGAGGTTTTGTTCTTACTGTATTTTACAGAGAGAAGAGGAGGAAAGGAAAAAGGAGGAACAGCAGAGGGTAGCAGAGGACAGGAAGCTGAGAGAGAAAGAACGATTGCTCCAGGAAAGGATAGAGGCAATAGACAGTGGCGGTTCTACATTGAAATACACCCTGGGCGAGACCCCTCCCCCCCAAACCCCAACCCCCCCCCCCCCCCCACACACACACACACACAAAAATAACAAACAAAATTCTGCACAAACAGTTATATTTTATTATAACAACATAAGTGGTAATTTCTCAATTGCACAAATCCTTCATTAGAAAGCCAGAGGATGCTCCAAAATATTTTAGAAGTGCCCCTGAAATTGCAATTGAATTGCATTTGAAATCAAAAGACCATAGGATAATGTTTTACAAAGCTAAAACAGCCTGGGGTCAAATTGACTCAAAACATAATAGAAGGGTTACATAAAAATGCTCTTACACACTAAATGTCTGTCATTACGCTATATCCTCATTTTTCCCCCCATGTCATCACATTGTATAGAAAAAAAAAACAAAAAAAAAAAATTATAAAAAAAAAAATATTGAAAAATTATATTTTATTCATGTTATGCTATGGTCACTGGGACTCAGCTGTTTAAAAAATAAAATGACTTTAAATTATATGTATAGGCAAACACAATGGGATTTTATTTTTTAATCACCAAAAACTTTTTGGGTTCAGGATATTTTTCAACCAAAATTTGTATATTAATCTAACTTTCATTGAGGAACCATTAGCTCTTTGTTTACTGCCTCAAATTCTATGCATGACACACTTTTAGTTCTGACTTGTAAAACTATAGGGGTTCCCAAACTTTTAAGTGAACTTGTAACAGTCGGCGTTTTATTTGCAAAGCACAATATTATAAATTAGATCTCGTGATGAGTTGAAACCAAATTATTGTTGTATAAGCAAGCAAGCATCATAGCAAAAAGGCTAACAAAGAGTTATACCCACCACCAATTAACATTAGCCCTTCATTCATGAAATGGATACTGTAATCATACAGAGGAGAGAGAACATAGTTGCATACCTTTATCTTTTGCTCGTTTCTCCTACTCTCTTCTTTTGTCTTTTTTTTTCGAAATTGGGCACCTGATGGCTTTGACCTTTTCTTCTCCATCTCTGTTTATTTGGCACTCGACAATCAACAGATTTCCCATCCCCCCAACTGTCACTCACGACGAGAAGTCAAGACTAAACCAATTCACCTTGATGACCGCATAATCGTTTTGTATTACCTAGTTTCATTTGCAGGAACTATAGGCCTGTATTATAACATTATGAATGAAATGTGCGTTATTTGGACGAAAGTCGAGGTCTGTGACTGACTTTAGCCTATTATTAATTTTATTACTAGTGTGGATCCCCCGTCCCCGTCCACCCCCCCGCCCTGTCCGTTCCATTTGAGAGAGACCCAGAGGTGAAATGTCGTCCGCGCCTCTCGCCCCACCCCCTTTTACACTTCTCTCACAACACACAGCTTCTGTTCATGGTACATTTTCAGCAAGCAGGGGCGCCCGAAATTTGCACCCTGCCAGATTATGCACCCCCTGGTATTGGTAGGTTTAGCAGGGGAGGGGTTAGGATTAGGGGTGGGGTTGGGATTAGGCAATCAGGTAGTGACTTCAACGGAGGGGGATGCAGAATCTGGCAGGGGTGAAGAATTCGGCCACAACACCGGCAGCTTCCAATTCCACACACAGTGAAATGATATAAATGATGAAAAACCGCTTCGCGACACAGAGGATTTTTTATTTTTTATTTTATTTTTTTTAATCTGCTCGTGCTGCCGCCACCAATGTGTCACGAAAAAATGACGCCCCGGGCGGATGCCCGGTTCGCCCGTGCCTAAAACCGCTACCAATCAAACAGCCGCGTTGCGCGTCTCAGTCTCTCAAAAACCAAACCAGTTCTCTCTCAAAATTAGGCTAATAATCAGCGTAGATACGCATACATTTTCTACTTAATGTTTGCATCTTTATCTTTTGCTGGTTTGCGCGGCACACGCACATTTGTTAAGTGAAGTTCACTAAACATTAAGACTCGCTTAAAGAGTTCTGCGTAATGAAAATGTGCGCATTGAATGGATTCAGTCGTGTTCAAATGATCACTAAACGTTTGTCATGACATCTCTCTGCTTGCATGATCAATATTATTTTAGAAATTAATAATTATTTTAGTTTAACACTACATACTTGTTCAGTGATAACTATGGAAAAAAAGATAAAAAGTCATAACAGTCTTATCAAGTAACTGTACGAAGTTGTATCCGAATGCAGATACGAAAACTGTTGTGATTGTTACAGATACAAATACTGGCTGTTACATTAAAATTTTTATATGTAATGTCATAATTATAAGGTTTTTTAAAATTTACATATGTAGGCTAATTGTTGCATAAGGCTATACATTAATAAACGTTTATTGATAAAAAAAAAAAAAAAACTATTTAATGTGTTTTCATTTACAATAGCATGAACCACGAGTAGTAACTCAAGTATTTTTTAAAAAAAAAATCGACTAGTAGAAATCAGTGGTCTTGCAACCCCTATCTACAACATTAATTAGTATTTCATTATTGTATAGGGTAGTTAAGGCTGTATAGGTGTAGTTAAGGCTACCTAACAGGTGGTAGAAAATTAAATTAGAACACAAACTTTTCTAACAGCAGCAATAGCGCCGCTGGCAATTAAATTAGAAGACATCTAAACTTTTCAGACAAATCTGAAAATTGCCCGCTGGCACTGATCAGGATAATATATTTATATTTTATTAGCAGAAACTTCTGCATCTTCATGCTGGAAATCCAGGTCTTTGCTGAAACTTCTGCGTCTTCATGGAGAGCAGGTCTTGGTTGCTTAGCAACAGCAGACGCCACAAAGTGCTTTGTGAAAAAGGAGAAAGCAGCGCGCCTAGCGTTTTCCACATGTTTTCAGTTGCAACATCATGCAAATGTGGTTTTGTTTTTAAGGAGAATTATTTTTTTATTTTACTTTTTTGCTGGACTCGGTCGAGACCAATGAGAACATTTGGCGAGTCCAATGGCCAAGTCCGAGTGCAAACGCAACGAGTCTGAGACAAGTCCGAGACTATAGAAAAATGTCTCAAGTCCGGGACCAGACTCGAGTACTACAGCCCTACCTGCACCTTCAATTTTTGTAACACATTTCTGGTTGTGACGCTTTCCATAGGGACCCCTAACGCCATTGTCGACGTAACGTCAAACATGACTGACTGATAGAGAATATCTCAGTTATGTATGTAACCCTCGTTCCCTGAAGGAGGGAACGGAGACGTTACATCCCTCGTGCCACAACCGTGAACTGCACTGAATGCCAGGATGCTTCTTGGCTCCTCAGCACAAACCTGAATAAGTGAATGCACACTGCCATCTAATATACCCATATGTACGGGGAGTGGCTTGGCATTCAAATTCCACTCGCCAATTGTCATTGGCCATTTCTTGTAATGCTCAGAGGGGACTGGGGCTCCCAAGTGAGACCCCTAACATCAGTGTCGACAGTACCATCGCAAGGGCTGTGCCAAATGTGCGACCACACAGGGCCTCAAACCTCTAGAGGGCTTTGCTCCTGGCTTGCATTTTATGTCGATTACGCCTAATTTTTATTACTGTTTTTCCACACATTTTGTCCTTTGAAAGACTAAAATAGTCATAGCTGATAGACAGTATAAGATTCTGTGTATAAGAATGAGTAAAGCTGTTTGTTGTTAGGATAACAGTTTTAAAAGTTAAACTTTCAGGCTGGTATGCCTCAGTAGTCCAACAGCGCTCATCAATGTCAAAATGATCGAGATGGCCAATCAAATCCGTGGAAAATTTTGTGAAAAGATGCAAGTAGTACTGTATTAGAAAACTGTTTTACGATAGAAATGTTCAGCGACCGACAGTAATAGACTATCTAGTTATGCAAACTACTCAACGTTTTGAATTGAAAATATGCAATCATGATTCATGTAAATCATAAATGAATGTGACAAGAGATGTTTGCGTTTTCGACTATAAGACATACAAATAAGATATTATTAAGATATATTTACGATATAAAATATTTTTTTTTCAAATAGTGTAAATTCATGACTACTTTATATGAGGAGTTCAGATGCAAAAGCCTCTAAGTGCCGTTTGAAATTTTCTTCTTTCTCATTTTTTTCAGGCTCCTGTGTGTAGGTTCAGTAATTTCACTTTAATGGCAATGGATAGTTTCTTTTCTTTCCCATTAAAGGGATAGTTTACCCAAAAATGAAAATTTTATGTTTATCTGCTTACCCCAGGGCATCCAAGATGTAGGTGACTTTGTTTCTTCAGGAGAACACTAACAAAGATTTTTAACCGTTTTTTAAACCGTTGGAGTCATGTCAGGTTTTGTTTGTGTATGTTTTTTAGACTCTCAAAGCTGTGATTCCCATCCACTTACATTATATGACTGACTGCAACAATTTGAGTTAAAAATCTTATTTACTTATTTAATTGCTTTATTATTATTATTATTATCATTATTATACAGTAGACCTTACGATTCTTATGAGCGTGTGCGTGACCGTGATTCATGCGCAAGCATGTAAGTGAGCATGGCATCACAACTGATCAGATGTGTGTAAGTTGCGTTCGTTACTATAGCAACCCCACCCCAACATAGCACAGGGCCTCGCACCCCCCTTGCGACGGCACTACATGTCGACATAACATCTCCATTCCCTCTATGTATGAAACTCTTTCATACATAACCAAGACGTTCTGTGAAATAATGTCTAAAATTGCATTTTTTTTTTTCAATAGAAATGTTTTAAAATGCAATATTTAAATGAGTAGAGATAGAACTGTATTATTAGAAAGCTGAGACTTACCTTTATACTTGTATTTAAATAAAAATAAAATATGATGTCACAGTGGATAAGAAACATTTTTGGCAAATACATTATTTTTTAGTTTAGCCATGTGATTGCTGCTGAGTGAAAAAAAAAAAATGTATTTGTAACTTTGCAGATACTGCAATGGACCTAAAATACTGTATTACTCATCAGCTGGATCCAACCAATGACATAAGTCATCTTGAAGAGGGAGAAGAGGCTATATCACTCCTAGACAGTGACACAGATGTGGAGCAGAACTTAAAGTGTGCTTCTGACCCTGATCAAGTGAATGAAGACATTAAACATAAAATTCTGCAGAACTGCAAAACCATTGCGTAAACACCCAAAGACATAAAGAATGATAAGATAGCTGATGATAATTGGTAGGTGTGAACTATTAACTGTTTAAAGGAACGGATCGTTCACCCTCAACCTCAGAACGGATCGTTCTGTTAAAGAATGCAATGCTTCTGGTTTTGATTGGCATTAATTATAAAACCGCAAGGAGTGGTTACACTGTTACAAATTACACTGTTATTTTATACCAAACTCGACCTAGCATAAACACCTCAACCTCAAATTATCTCGTCAAGCATACAGAAAAAGTAAACTTGTGCATGCACAGCAAAGGATTACAGGATAGATGAGCCATCACTCATTAACAGACAGACAGACAAGCAACATGTTTATCAGATACATCGAGTGCAAATACTTTAACTGTAACATCAGTATCCTTATCTCTCTTCACATTGTACATTCTTCTGGCAAAAAATATTAGATAAGCTGCAGCACGTACAAAAACATACCAGATTTCTGCCGTTGTCATTTAGTGCTATATATACAGAGCTATAAAAATGTTACTTTAAAGGAATAATTCACTCAAAAATGAAAATTTGCTGAAAATTTAGTCACCCTCAGGCCATCCAAGATAAAGATGTGTTTCTTCATCAGAACAGATTTGGAATAATGTAGCAATATATCATTTGCTCACCAATGGATCCTCTACAGCGAATGGGTGCCGTCAGAATGAGAGTCCAAACAGCTGATAAAAACATCACAATCCACAAGTGATCCACACCACTCCAGTCCATTAATCAACATCTTGTGAAGCAAAAAGCTGCATGTTTGTAAGAAACAAATCTATCATTAGGGTGCTTTAACTTTAAATGGTCATGTCCAGTGATTAAGTTCACCCTCTGTTGTCTTCTCACATTTACATCCACTGATAAGTACACAGTAGTTAACAAAAATACTAACAAAAACTTTAATAGTATATCAGAGATACTAAAATAACAATGTTCTAGACAAAACACACATTTGAGTATTTTTACTCAAAACCTCAGGGTCATATTTTAACGATCTAAGCGCATGGTCTAAAGTGCACGGCACAAATACACTTAGGGCATGTCCGAGTCCACTTTTGCTAGTTTAACAATGAAAACCGGTTGTACCTATTCCCTTAATGAGTAATGGGTGTGTTTTGGGGCGTAACATGCCATAAACCAATCAGAGTCTCATCTCCCATTCCATTTAAAAGACAGTTGTGCTCGCGCCATGGCGGATTCGCTATTTACATGGTGGACTTGGCAAGATCAAAGAGAGGAAGGGTTCTGCTCCTTAGGCAGAAATCCTATGGAGGGGGGAGGGGGATAAAACAATGTTTTATACTTTAAATAATTGTGTAAGTAGTAAAACAACACAAACGGGGCAAAAATGAGTTTTAAGTTTAAAAACATTTTGAGTCTCCCCCTCCTTTGCCTCACAGTTCTTTGGTCCAAATGCCTGCTTTCCTCTTTTACATCACCTCAGTTGCCTAGTCTGTGGTTTATGTAGTGCAGCATTGTTTCTGTTTGCAATAGCCCTACTGAGATGTAACATGGTGTGGTATATGGGCAGCTCTGGTAACGCTACTCTCATTCATTGATCTGATAACCTTTGTTCTGCTCATGGTTCTGATAATAATAGCTTTATAAGATTAAACATTATTTGGATAATTGGTAAAAAAAAAAAAAACTAAATCCCTTAAAGGTGCCATGTGTAAAAATTGAGGTAAAAATATCCAAAAAATGACCTACACGCATCAAAAGAATGAGAAGAAATAAGGGCGATGATGTCATTAAAAAAATGTCAAGTTATAGTGCTGCAGAGATATCAACCTTAATTAGCATTAGCATTACTAGCCACGGCCCGACAGGTGTCGTAATACCAGTTTCGGCCATGGGAGGCGAAATGCGGACAACATAACCACCAGCCAACCTGCAATACACGAATAACTCGCACGGCTTGTGGGCGTACTTGAAGCTGATGTCAAGCAACCGCGCTCGGAATCACAAATCAAATCCGATAAGAAAAGGAGCCGAAACAGAGTAAACATCGGCACTGCTTTCCATCGCTTGAGACAACTGATGGACTTGAAAAGAAATGAGCTTCGACTCCGAACTTGCAACATTTCTTTTGGATTGGTAAGTAAGATGCTGTTAGTATTTCGCTAGAAGTTTGTTTTATATGTTTGCGTATTTTTTTCGGGAAGTTATAACATAGAAATGTATCGAAGGGCTGTTCGATAAACGTGCTAATGTTAGCGATGGCTAACCGTAGCTGCGTTTGATAGTAAGCTAGCTGTAACTTACCCACAGATCCGATCCGGTTTTCACCTGTTATCTACCAAAGCCCGTCTCTACCAAGCTGATGCTAAAATGTAACATTACCTAAGAAGCTTGAAATGTCTTCGATGATAATGAACCCGAGAGAGAGAGAGAGAGAGAGAGAGAGAGCGCCCCTCCCGGCCGCGCGCGAGCACTCACTCACTATATTCAGAGCGGTCAAGTTTTTGAAAGCGTGTGAAAAGAGTCAATTGCGTGTGTCTCACGGTGAATGCTTGAGAGTTGGCAGCTCTGGTTACGTTGGTTGGCGCTAGCTTGGTCAACATCAGCTGTCTGATGTTGACAAATGATGTCGACAGAATGCTGTCTGTCAAATTAATTTAATTCAAATAATGTGTATATACAACTCAAAATGTAATATGAACAAAACGAATATGAACATATTCACTGGTAAAGGTGAAGGGGAGTAGCTTGAAGATGTCATGTTTCAAAATCACTTGACATCACCCAACGTTCCTCTGGAGGCAAAACGTCCTTTAGGCTTCGGCTATGGCTCTAGGGTTGTTGTGAAGGTAGGGGCGGAGCATAGAGACTATGCCGTTTCTCGTTTGTTACTCTAGAGTAGACCAATTCACTTTATTGAGGCATACTGCCCCCATCTGGTATGGAATGTGGAGTATGACTTGATTTTTTTGCCAGACATTACACATGGCTCCTTTAATAGCCCTACTTTTAGACCTACAAATCTTTATATTATTTTGCTTTCTATTAAAAGGGAGGTCTTATGGCGTTTCATGCATTTAGAGTTATTTATACTGTTAAAGAGATGGGCTGCGTCCGAAATGGCATCCTCAATGAGTAGGTTATTAATTTCAATAAGTTACTTAACGAGCGCTAAAACAGTACGTACTCTACAGCCTAATCTCATTGAGTATGAATGCAATCCGCCATGTTTACGTTATCATGTGACCTATGACGTTATAACAAGCGCAACATCTTCAAAGATATGACTGACTGCGAGAGGTTTAATATCTACTATCTGTAAATATTTTGATGTTGATGCAATTTGCTCCTTTTGTGGTCTTGTTGAAGAAACAGCTGCCCTTTTATTGTGATTGTAGTATAACCAATACATTTTGTGTTAAGGTTTTATATTTTAACTCTACTGAAATGACCCACAGTTTAATCCTTAAAGATTAAACACCTCATAGTATCAGTAACTCTACAACCCTACCTCAGCGTTTGCAATATTTGTAATATCTGCACAAATAATAACTCAACAAACTACAAGAAAATCATCAGCTATAAAAAATACACTTTGGAAAAGACTGCTGATTTTACACTTGAAAAATGTAAGTATTACTACATAGAAATTAAGATTACCTCAGAAAGCATTTCTAGCCCACCCCAACACTTATGAACAATAATAATGATAAATGGTTACTAACAATTATATATTTTTTGTAAAACAAACAATTTTTTTCATATGCCATAGCTATGCATGACTTCACACTAGACAAATGCAGCCAAGATTAATACATCTAAATATTCAGTCTAGTACTGAAACAGTTAGGCTACATTTTATTTACTGACAACAACAGGAGACATGAATAAATGAGTAAAAGAATAAATACAATTAACCATCACAAATAAATACAAGTCAACAACACATGAAACAAAGCTTTATTCAAACATTTTTTTGTTTTTGAAAGTTTACAGGCGGTGAACCCACATCCGTCCATCACGTCCCTCATTGCTGCAGTCAGACTGAATCTGATCATGGATGAGAGAGGGACATCGAGGCTGTAATTGTCTGAGTGCACAGAGAGGATGAGGAAAACCATGATGACGCCCCTGAACCACACATCCGTGAACAAGAGCAGGAGAACGCATGCAGGACAATCTGACTGCTGCTGTGTCTGCTCCAAACATGAGCACCACTACCTGTAAAACATTTACACAGAGTAAAACGCTTTATATCTCATGTTGTCAGCATTATATTTATTGCTAAATTTAATTTAATTTAATTTAATATTAATGATTTTTGTAAATGCTTTTTTGTGTCTTGGACACAAATGCTCAATAAAGCTGCTTATTTCTTAAAGTTGTTTTTCTTCAAGGTACTACTATAATATTAATGCATGCATATGTTTCATACAGTTTCTATTTGGGGCTTTAAAGGGTTAGTTTATCTAAACATAAATTCAGTCATTAATTACTTGCCTCCATTCTGTTCAATCTTTGTGTGTGTGTGTGTGTTTTCCTGAACACAAAAGGTGATTTTGGTCAAGGTTCTCCTGCTGGTTTGTGTTCATACAGTATCAGTCAATGGAGCCTGACTTTCAGAATCTTCATGACATTATTTGATTATGCTTTTGAAGCTTCTGAAACTCTGGTTTCATTGTCTGGTGTTGTATGAACAGAAAACAGCATCCTCAATGTCTTTTGGTCTTTCTCTAGATGCTCTTGCTGGCTCTGGGCTCACTGAGGATGAAGAGACCACAGCAGCATCCGGTCCTGATGAGATGCAGTGATGGAGCATCTCATCCGTGTCGCTGGACCATTTCCAGGATGCTGCTGTGGTCTTCTCCATCCTCAGTGCACACAGCAGTCTGCAGACATTTCAGATCCTGCACAAACACAAATCAAAAGCAGTCATTTTAACAGCACAGTGTCATTTCATTTCTATATTAGAAGTAACAGAATGATCTTACTTTATATTTTGGTTTCAGGTTTTCCTTTCTTCACAATACCGCTGTCACCTGCTCCACCACTAAAGATCTGCAGCAAATGTACAGCAATCAAGAATCTGAAAAATGCTGTAATAACTCTGTTTGAAATTACAATAATTAAAATAAACTACAACTTAAGATTTAAAAGATGTTTTATTGATGACTGTAGTGTAGTCACAGAGTTTTTGATGGCAGCATTCCTTCATCAGTCTCTCTGCAGCAGATAAACATAAGTGTGTCTCATCTGTCCCTGTAACATCCAGACAAGAGTCAGTCTCCTCTGTGATTTATCTGCTCAATACTGCATTTACATGTTGTGTTAACTCACTTTTTATCAAACACACGTTCCTCATTTTATCATTGGTACTAATGGTCAAATGATGATAAACTTAGGTTTACTTTTTGTAAGTTTTGTTTATTTACATTACTTACATTCATCTAAACCAGTGTTGACAGTGAATTCTACATAATAGCACACACTCAGATGTCTGTTCATGTTGTGATTTGCTCATCTGCAATTCTCTTAGAACATTTTCCTGTCACATATTAAATAGACATTTAATCGTCTTTAAGATGTATATGGTTTATGTAAATCCACTTTGGAGACGTATATGTGCTTTCTGGAGCTCCGCTGTTCACTATACATAATAAAATGTTTTTACAGAATGTTGTTTTTTTTTTTTTTTTTTTTTTACAAATATACTGTAACGTTACTGGCTAGCATCTTTACACCTTAACAAATCAAAAGTTTACTCTACAGTAGCTCAACAAATGTGATTTTAACACATGGGAACTGTGTTTTGGTTTCTAATACTCACCTTTGTAAACTGGGATTGAAAAGTATCCATCGATGAACACTCCAGAATCTGGGCTGGAGCAGTATGACATCCGGGGATTTCTCGCCTACTGTTTTATGAATACTGCGGTTTTCGAACGTACTTCTTACTTCAGATACTGTTTTTCCCTACTATATAGTAGGTAAGTAGGCATATTAGAATGCAAATTAAGTATGTGTATGTCCGAATCTCGAGAGAATTAGTGCAATTCTCGCCTACTCTTTAATGAACACAGAGGATTCAAACATACTCATTTGCTCGCCTACTGCTTTTTCCATACTATATAGTAGGGAAGTATGCGATTTCGGACGCAGCCATGGTGTCAGGGACCAGTCAAGCCCGGTCCCATCCACCACACAATGATCACTCTCCCCAGAGTACTAATCACCCGCACCTGTTCACCATTAGCAACCTTATCAGAGCGCACCATAAAACACTCACCACAGCCTCAGTTCAGTGTCAGTGAATACTCACATTGCACTCGAGATTCTGAAATTAAACACTGTGTTTGGATTCACTTACCTCTGTCTCTTGTCTATATCCTGACAGATGGATTCTCATGCTAAAGGCTGATTTATACTTCTGCGTCGGACCTATGCTGTAGCCTTTACGCCGTAGGCTATGCCTCAGTTTTCATTTATTGTTCTGTGTTGTTGTCCGTGTCGATGTGCAGAACACGTGCAAACCGCAGTGTCCACGGGCATGTTGCTGGTGTAACCTGCAGTACCACGACAAAAGCCAAAAATGAAGCTGCTCGTAGGAAAAGCATTATAGCCGTGACGGTGGCAAATAAATATCAAATCATTAAATCATTATTTAAAACTACAAAAAGGAGACAACATCTGAACAGGAGAAGATATGGCATTCTTTCCATCTCCACAAGGACTTGTACCACGTCAGATCAACATTGTTTGTCGCGGACAACTACTGATGTATAATGCTATGTAGTATTATAAATGAAAATACACTTGTTCTTTGCTTTGTTTTATTTTATATAAGAAGGTATAACATTAAAATATATTATGTGCACATAAACACACACAAAACTCAAGCACATAAGGGATTGTAGCAGACCAATCACAGCGCTTGCTGTCTGCATAGAATTGACGCACTGTTAGATTTTTGGAGAGGTGCACATCAGGCTACAGCGTAGGCTACGCATGCTACACACAACCTGCGACGTAGCTACGGCATAGGTTTGACGCAGAAATATAAATTGGGCTTAAGCATGGCCAAAGTTTCAAAAAACTTTTTGGATGTACCTGTATAACAGTACTTTTGTGGCAAATACACACTTCCGGGTTTCTTTCAAGTTTCAGAAAAAAAATATTTTTGATCGTGGCTCTTCAAGAGCGCGCCCGCACACACATCGACCAGAGCGAGAGCAAGAGCGTGCCCATCAACATGCATCATTGGGCAGCATTGCATGGGACTTGTTCAGGAAGAATGTCTCCAAAGAAGTGTGTTTTTGGTTGTAAGGGAAAGATAGCCTGGATTAGCTTCCCAAAGAACCCAGTGTTATGTAAACAGTGGATGCAGTTTGTTTTTTCGGGGTAGCAACAGAGATTCACAAGTGTGTTTGTTGATGAATGTTTTATAAACAAGGCCCAGTTTGACGCTGGATTTGTACTTCATTTAATACTGAAAGATGGAGTAGTCCCAGCTATAAAAGATCCCTGTCATCATTCAGAACTGCAGACAGTAAGTTAAACTGCATCAATTTTTTTTTTTTTTTTTTTTTTTTTTTTTTATGGCAATCGGGCAAGTGCTCATCACTCTTTAGCTTCATCCACGGCGTGCCGCCATGAGCTCGGCAGTTTTCGGAGAGAATTGCAAAGCGGTATCTTTCTTTTATAAATATGATAAAACTAAATATTTTTGGGAGATATGAAGGATGCAATACTACTTTATAGATACTGTGTGTGTTAGGTCACCTTCAATGCAATACAATGAATCAGTCATCTAGTCTCCCCATGGCTTAAATTATTGGCAGTTTAGCAATAGAGTCTGTTCCTCCAGCTGAGATGAAATTGGGATTTTTCAGTCCTTATTTCATTGTACCCAAGAAGAGCGGTGGGTTAAGACCTACGTTAGATCTGCCGGTTTTGAATCAGTCCCTTCAAAGGCTTCTGTTCAAGATGTTGATGCAGAAGTGCATTCTTTCATGCATTCGACACCAGGATTGGTTTGCAGCAATTGACCTGAAGGTGTCCCACGTGTGGTCCAGGTGGTTCAGCTGATACTTTTAAGTCTTGATTCTACCTCGACACAGACAGTTTCTTCAGTTTGCTTTCGAGGGTTAGGTGCATCAGCCCCTTCGGGCTGTCCCTGTCTCCCCACGTCTATACAAAAGTTGTGGAGGGTTCCCTATCCCCACTTAAGGAGAAGAGCATTGGAGTCCTCAACTATCTCGACGACTGGTTTATATTAGCTCACTCATGATATCTGTTGTGCGAGCACAGGGATATGGTGCCTTTGCATCTCAGCCACCTGGGGCTTCGGGTAAACTGGGAAAAGAGTAAACTCTCCCCTGTGCAAAGCTTCTCTTTTCTTGGTATGGAGCTGGATTTGGTCAATCTGACAGCACGTCTCATGGACGAGCGTGCTCAGTCAGTGCTGAACTGCCTGAATTCTTTCAGGGGGAAAATGGTGGTTCCTCAAAAACAATTTCAAAAGGGTCCTGGGGCATATGACAGCTTACACTTCTGGGAGAATGGAGACTCCATCCCCAGACGGTCCAGCTGATTTGGAGTCATTTCGGGGAAGCCCAGATTGGCCTGTTCGCTTCTCAGGAATCCTCCCACTGCCAGCTGGTCTACTCCCTCACCGAGGCACCCTTCGGCATGGATGCTCTGGCACACAGCTGGCCCCAGGGTTTATGCAAGTATGCCTTTTTGCCAGTGGGCTGCAAGATCGCGCCTCGTTCCCTCTTGGGATCTCTCTGTGGTCCTGGCAGGACTACGGGGAGTCCCCTTTGAGCCACTTGACTTAGTTGAGCTCAAGTTCCTGTTATTTAAGACAGCCCTCCTGGTCACACTCACACCCATCAAGAGGTTTGGGACCTGCAGGCATTTTCGATCAACGAATCATGCCTTGAGTTCGGGCTGGCTGCTTCTCGCGTTATCTTGAGGCCTCAGCCCGGTTATGTGCCCAAAGTTCCCACCACTCCCTGCATCTGTCCTGACACGCTTGCTTGTCACCACCTGCATCTTCAGTTTTTGTAACACATTTCTGGTTGTGACGCTTTTCATAGGGACCCCTAACGTCATTGTCGATGTAACGTCAAACATGACTGACTGACAGGGAACATCTCAGTTATGTATGTAACCCTCGTTCCCTGAAGGAGGGAACGGAGACATTACATCCATCGTGCCACAACCGTGAACTGCACTGAATGCCAGGATGCTTCTTGGCTCCTCAGCACAAACCTGAATAAGTGAATGCACGCTGCCATCTAATATACACGTATGTACGGGGAGTGTCTTGGCATTCAAATTCCACTCGCCAATTGTCATTGGCCATTTTTTGTAATGCTCAGAGGGGACTGGGGCTCCCAAGTGAGACCCCTAACATCAGTGTTGACAGTACCGTCGCAAGGGCTGTGCCAAATGTGCGACCACACAGGGCCTCAAACCTCTAGAGGGCCTTGCTCCTGGCTTGCATTTTATGTCGATTACGCCTAATTTTTATTACTGTTTTTCCACCCATTTTGTCCTTTGAAAGACTAAAATAGTCATAGCTGATAGACAGTCTAAGATTCTGTGTATAAGAATGAGTAAAGCTGTTTGTTGTTAGGATAACAGTTTTAAAAGTTAAACTTTCAGGCTGGTATGCCTCAGTAGTCCAACAGCGCTCATCAATGTCAAAATGATCGAGATGGCCAATCAGATCAAAGAAAGCGGGTCTTACTGTCACAACGCAACGAGATTTCATGGAAAGATGCAAGTAGTACTGTATTAGGAAACTGTTTTACGATAGAAATGTTCAGCGACCGACAGTAATAGACTATCTAGTGATGCAAACTACTCAACGTTTTGAATTGAAAATATGCGATCATGATTTATGTAAATCATAAATGAATGTGACAAGAGATGTTTGCGTTTTCGACTATTAGACATACAAATAAGATATTATTAAGATATATTTACTATATAAAATATTTTTTTCAAATAGTCTAAATTCATGACTACTTCATATGAGGAGTTCATCTGCAAAAGCCTTTAAGTGCCGTTTGAAATTTTCTTCTAAAATTAGCATTTTTATCAGGCTCCTGTGTGTAGGTTCAGTAATTTCACTTTAATGGCAATGGATAGTTTCTTTTCTTTCCCATTAAAGGGATAGTTTACCCAAAAATGAAAATTTTATGTTTATCTGCTTACCCCAGGGCATCCAAGATGTAGGTGACTTTGTTTCTTCAGGAGAACACTAACAAAGATTTTTAACTCAAACCGTTGCAGTCATGTCAGGTTTTGTTTGTGTATGTTTTTAGACTCTCAAAGCCATGATTTCCATCCACTTACATTATATGACTGACAGACTGCAACGGTTTGAGTTAAAAATCTTATTTTAGCATTCTTATTTACTTATTTAATTGCTTTATTATTATTATTATCATTATTATACAGTAGATCTTACAATTCTTATGAGCGTGTGTGTGACCGTGATTCGTGCGCAAGCATGTAAGTGAGAACGGCATCACAATCGATCAAATGTGTGTAAGTTGCGTTTGTTACTATAGCAACCCATCCCCCCCCAACATAGCACAGGGCCTCGCACCCCCCTTGCGACGGCACTACATGTCGACATAACATCTCCATTCCCTCTATGTATGAAACTGTTTCATACATAACCAAGACGTTCTGTGAAGTAATGTTTAAAATTGTAGTTTTTTTTCAATAGAAATGTTTTAACATGCAATATTTAAATGAGTAGAAAGATAGAACTGTATTATTAGAAAGCTGAGACTTTCCTTTATACTTGTATTTAAATAAAAATAAAATATAATGTCACAGTGGATAAGAAACATGTTTGGAAAATACATTATTTTTTAGTTTAGCCATGTGATTGCTGCTGAGTGAAAAAAAAAATGTATTTGTAACTTTGCAGATACTGCAATGGACCTAAAATACTGTATTACTCATCAGCTGGATCCAACCAATGACATAAGTCATCTTGAAGAGGGAGAAGAGGCTATATCACTCCTAGACAGTGACACAGATGTGGAGCAGAACTTAAAGTGTGCTTCTGACCCTGATCAAGTGAATGAAGACATTAAACATAAAATTCTGCAGAACTGCAAAACCACTGCGTAAACACCCAAAGACATGAGGAATGATAAGATAGCTGATGAAAAGTGAAGAACATAATTGGTAGGTGTGAACTATTAACTGTTTAAAGGAACGGATCGTTCACCCTCAGAACGGATCGTTCTGTTAAAGAATGCAATGCTTCTGGTTTTGATTGGCATTAATTATAAAAACGCAAGAAGTGGTTACACTGTTACAAATTACACTGTAATTTTATGCCAAACTCGACCTAGCATAAACACCTCAACCTCAGATTATCTCGTCAAGCATACAGAAAAAGTTAACTTGTGCATGCACAGCAAAGGATTACAGGATAGATGAGCCAACACTCATTAACAGACAGACAGACAAGCAACATGTTTATCAGATACATCGAGTGCAAATACTTTAACTGTAACATCAGTATCCTTATCCTTATCTCTCTTCACATTGTACATTCTTCTGGCAAAAAATATTAGATAAGCTGCAGCACGTACAAAAACATACCAGATTTCTGCCGTTGTCACTTAGGGGTATATGTACAGAGCTATAAAAATGTTACTTTAAAGGAATAATTCACTCAAAAATGAAATTTTTTTTGGCCGTTACATGCCATAAACCAATCAGAGTCTCATCTCCCATTCCATTTAAAAGACAGTTGTGCTCGCGCCATGGCGGATTCGCTATTTACATGGCGGACTTGGCAAGATCAAAGAGAGGAAAGGTTCTGCTCCTTAGGCGGAAATCCTATGGAGGGGGGAGGGGGATAGGATAAAAAACAATGTTTTATACTTTAAATAATTGTGTAAGTAGTAAAACAACACAAACGGGGCAAAAATGCATTTTAAGTTTAAAAACATTTTGAGTCTCCCCCTCCTTTGCCTCACAGTTCTTTGGTCCAAATGCCTGCTTTCCTCTTTTACATCACCTCAGTAGCCCAGTCCATGGTTTTCCCGTGGAACTGGGCTACTTTAACACTGTTGCCGCAGGTTGAAGCGACCCCAATAACGTGATATGAACGCAAATTTTACTGGAGGAACCCCGCCGAAAATTGTGTATTTTACCCCCGGAACGCGATTTTTACCAGGGAACTCCCCTCGAAACACAATTGCTCTAATTTTGGGCTAGTTTTGAGTAGCAGTTAGGCGGGTTATGTTTTGAAAACCTGGCAACCTTGCATCACTTACACACACACACACACAAGTCCGGTGAGCAGTCCACTCATATATCGTTCATGTTCATCAGAACAGCAAAAAGGAAAAAAATTATATTCGGTGAGCAAGAAAAAAGTCAATATGTGGAACTCGACTATCAAAGCTATTTTATTCACTTAAACATCATATGCAGTGATTAATTTCTCTTTAATACAGATGATGCCAATGTATTTTTCGATAAGTCCGCTAAGGGGATCTTTTTAAAGCCTTCTTTTTATCATTTAGAACTATTTATAGTGATACTCCAATCAGGATTTTTAGACATTTATCCAGGGCCTGAATTTCATTTTTGAAAATGGGGGGAATTCCCCTCTTAGGTGACTCCTGTGAGAGGAGAAGCAGCATGGACTGTGCTTTCACAGAAGAGTAGGCTACTGATCCGTGGTTGTTTACCACAAACACAACTTTTATCCATTATTCAGATTTCAAATCCAAACATTGTCACTAAAAATGCTTTTTCAGCATTGCAATTCTTTTTTTCTTTTTTTTTTTACACAGAGTAATAAAATCATTCACAGACATGTTTAAACAAAATAAATACAAGCAACACATTATTCAATGCTTTTGTTTTTACTTTTGCATTTACTCAGATGTATATATTAAATTGCTCAAGCAATTGGCAAAACATTTAAACTACTTTTTTTTACGTTATCACAAACTTACCATTGACAGAAAAAGTCATCTCTACTGCGTTTTCTTTTTAATATAAATCTTTATTACAAGCAATCCTGCGGTTCATAAAGAACTTTGTTTTCCTACCTCCACGAGTGCCATCTATTATTGCCTTCTTTATCTAAAAGTGTTCTTTCCCTTTAAACCTAGCCAATATGCGTTGACTTTGAAACACAGTAGACTATAATAATATGCATTCATGGCGTACTTACTACATTTTTGTGTCATTCCATGTTCATATTTACTGCAAACAATGCGCTGTTACTTTAATTCAGCATTTGCAGCGCATGCAGCAAAAATAGACTCGGTGCAGAAACAATCTCTGCTCTGCTGCAGACACACCGCCGGACCGCAACCGTGTGCAGTGAATGCTTTAATCCATTAACATTTGGGCGGAAAATACGCACCACATCACTGAAAACGGAGTAATGTGAACCTGGCATTATGTGTGTGCGCTGCGAGTGTGCGTGAGTGCACCGTCTCCAGGAGAGCACGCGAGCCCGGAATGGTTAAATACTGTCAAGAATTAAAAAAAAATGCAATTTATAAACGTTTGTGATGATGTGACACTGCCTCGACTGTGCAAGTGACAATTCTTGTGTCAACTGTGCAGCGTGCAGCTCACAGATGCAAAGTTTGGTGATTTGAAGCCATTTGAGTATTTTGAAAGAGAGAGAGAGAGCGCGTGGTTATTCACTCACGCTATTTGTGAAATTACATCTCACACAAAGTTTACAAATTACTTTATTAGTTATTTCATGAAAAAATATGAAGGTGAGTAACCTACCTCACCTTCAGCATTATAATTATTTCACCTGAGCCGGACAGAGACTGAGACGGTGCTGCTGCAAGTCATGCCAAACCTCTCACAACAGCATCATCCGCTTGAGATCAGTTTTTTTGAGATTGGCCTTTTTAAGAGACCACTGATCAATCATCCCAATGTGATTATCGGCAGATAGTGATCGGTATCCGATCAATCAGAGCACCCCTAGATAACAGGTACAACCCTGTTGGACTATGTGCCTGCCGCTCCAACCTTTTTTTCCCGTCGTTAAAGGGATAGCTCATCTAAAAAATTAAAATTCTGTCATTGATTGTCGTCATTGTTTGACATTGATCTGAAGATATTTTTGATGCATTCTGACAGCTCTCTGACCCTCCCATAGACAGCAAGGGTACTACCATGATCAACATCCAGAAACGTAGCAAGGAGATCGGTAAAATAATCCATGTGACATCAGGGGTTCAACCATAACATTACAAAGCTATGAGAATACTTAAGTTGTTCTGTGTCAGGTGTGCCACAAATGAAAAGTTGCAATTTTCTAGGCCGATATGGTTAGGCAACTTTGCTGCCGTACATGGGTGCAGCAGGCGCAATGATATTACGCAGTGCCTGAAATTTGCCAGTTGCAACTCTGCAACTACACAAACTAGCCGGGGACTATTTTCAGGCACTGCGTAATATCATTGTGCCTGCTGCACCCATTGTATGGCAGCAAAGCTCCTTGATTATTACGCCGGAATGAGAGTATAGGTCCAAGCCATATGGGCCTAGAAAATCGCAACTTTTAATTTTCCTTTCGTTTTAGTACACAATATAACTACAGAAGAGTCAAGTTGTAAATAGGGAAAATATCAAAATTCTTTGGTCATTTTTGAGTGAGATGTTAATGGTCTAATCTGATTCAATGATCTATGCTTAGCTAAGCTAAAAGTGCTACCGCCAGACCCGGAGATTGGCTGAATAGATTCAAAAAATGTCAAACAAAAATTCACAACCCAATACTAGCTCTAAAACTATCCTATTTTCAAAAATAGGGGAGTGTTCCTTTAAAGACCATGAACATAATTACACAAGGATAAAAGAAAATATAATACAGACTATTATATACAAGTTCATGGGTAAATAAGTCCTATTGTGTTCGATCACCCATTCAAAAACTGTTATTGATCACAAATAATAAAAAGTATGTTTTTAAAATGGACACTGATCTTATTCTTAACTGTGCATTGACCTAGAAAATAAGACCAAATTAATTCCAAATTAAGTACATTTTATCAACTTAAAATATATAAAGCATTTATACCTTTGAAAAACACCTTTGACCATTTCAATATCATAATAAAATTCAAAAAGTTGATTTTTATATTTGTATTCAGTGTGAAACTTTGTTTGCTGCCTCCTGTTCCTGGACCAAAAATAAAAGGATTCGACAAACAATTGCTCAAGGTAATAGAAAGATCACTCATGAATCTCAGAAAAGGCTTGTGTCCAAATCAAATGTAAAACATTATTAGGTTAGCTTTCAGGTAGACTCTGTAATTGCAACACTTTGCTTGCTTTTTTTACAGAGCGGAAATTCAGGCAAGTTTTCAATACTCTGGTGATCCAAGGTTTCCCTCCAACCACCAATTATGACAACTTACTGGTGGAGTACCTTGAGGTGTATGACAATGAGGAGCAAGAGCTGGTACTGGATGGTAAAGCTCTATCAGAGGACTGCATGAAGTCCAAAAGCCCGTCCACTAACAACTCTTCCCTACAAATAAAAGACAGTCTCAAACATGATTTGACAGATTGTGTACTTTGATGAGATGGCACTTATAAATGCCAAACATTGTTTCTTTACACTTAAAAGAGTGGTTTTAACATGAAATGGGATCCCTTTGTCTTTAATACAAGTTTTTGAAAAATTCACTTAAATTCTGCTGTGCCTCTGATACAATTTTTCGATTTTTCCCCTTTTTGATGTCTGATTATTTCAATAACCCAAATAGCCATTTAGGCATTGTGTTTTCATAGAAAGACTACTTTTCATGATCCAGCAACTGCCACTAGAATTCTCCTATATTTAAATGCTGTTTTACTGAGGGATACATGGTATTTTGGAAGTCAGATGGGTTATGAATGCCAAGTCTGTAAATCTTTAAATCATAGGTAGCCATTGATTCAACACTGCACATTGTTTTGATATTAAAAAGGTATATATGCATTCATCCAACAAACAGTCTGTATGTATGTACTAATCACTAACCAAGTAAACAGTTAAGGAAAATTTTAGCAGTCTCAAGGACCC